>NC_057801.1:565571393-565580041 GCF_018294505.1 Triticum aestivum
TGCCCTCTTTGCCGTCCGCCCCTCTTTGTCGTCCGCCCTTTTGCCTCTTTGCCGTCTGCTGGCAGACGGCAAAGAGGTGGGCCGTTAACTTTTTCCCAAACGGGCGGGGGGGTGGGGGCCACCTCTCTCTTTGCCGTCTGCCAGCTGACGGCAAAGATTCTTTGCCGTCTGCTGGCGGACGGCAAAGATCAGGCGGACGACAAAGAGCTTCTTTGCCGTCAGCCTGGTCTTTGTCGTCTGCTTTTTGGTAGCTGATGGCAAAGAGCTTCTTTGCCGTCAGCTAGCAGACGGCAAAGAGCTGGCAGATGGCAAATTAGCTGATTCCAGTAGTGAAGCTTGCAAGAAAAGCGACTAAGGAGTTAGTTATAGGATGATGTATTAATGAACGAGTAAAGAGACTTGCCAGTAACGAGGTTGAACTAGGTATGGAGATACCGACGATCGAATCTCGGGCAAGTAACAAACCGATGAACAAAAGGAAATACATATGTTTTCATAAAGGTTCGAGCGATAAAGATCTCCGTAGAATATTTAGGAACCAATATGAGCATCTAGGTCCCGCTATTGGCTATTAACCGGAGAAGCATGTCGGTCATGTCTACATTATTCTTGAACCTGTAGGGTCCACACGCTTAACGTTCGTTGACTATATAGTATTATATGAGTTATGTATATTGGTGACCGAATGTTGTTCGGAGTCCTGGATGACATCATAGACATGACGAGGAGCTCCAAAATAGTCTGGAGGTAACAATTGATATATGGGATAATAGTGTTTGGTCTCCGGAAGGGTTCCGAAATTCACCGGAAGGGGTTTTGGGTGTTTCACGAAATGTTCGGGTACGAGAACACTACATTTGGGCCAAGGGGTAAAGTCCACGGGGCATTAGGAAGGTGCAAAAGGCATTTTTGCAGAGGCCAAGGGGCCAGACACCAGGGACCCTGGTGTCTGGGGCCGGACGCCAAGGACCCTAGCGTCTCGTCTTGGAGTCCGAGAAGGACTCTCGCCTTGCGAGCTAGACCGACTTTGAGGAGGCTCTTTCTCCAACAAAAGACCCCAGGGCTCAACATATAAATAGAGGGCCAGGGCTAGTGATGACCCAAAAGTATAGGGGATCAATTGTAGTCCTTTCGATAAGTAAGAATGTCAAACTCAACGAGGAGCAGAAGGAAATGACAAGTGGTTTTCAGCAAGGTATTCTCTTCAAGCACTGAAATTATAAGTAACGAGTAGTTTGATAGAAAGATATTTTGTAACATCCAGTAACAGTAACGACAAATAATATGCAGCAAGGGAGCCCAATCCGTTTATGGCAAAGGTCAGGCCAAAATAGTATCTTATGATAAGCAAAGCATTCTTGAGGGTACATGGGAATTTCATCTAGTCACTTTCCTCATGTTGGTTTGATTTGTGTACGCTACTTTGATAATTTGATATGTGGGTGGACCGGTGCTTAGGTGTTGTTCTTACTTGAACAAACCTCCTACTTATGATTAACTGCCTCGCAAGCATCCACAACTACGAGAAAAGTATTAAGATAAAATCTAACTATAGCATTAAACTTTTGGATCCAAATTAGTCCCTTACGAAGTAGTGCATAAACTAGGGTTTAAGCTTTTGTCACTCTCGCAACCCATCATCTAATAAATAATCCACAATGCATTACCTTAGGCCCTAATAAGGTTAAGTGCCATGTAGTCGACGTTCACATGACACCACTAAGGGAATCACAACATACATATCATCAAAATATCGAACACATATCAAATTCACATGATTACTTGCAACAAGATTTCTCCCGTGACCTCAAGAACAAAAGTAACTACTCAAAAATGATAATCATGCTCAAGATCAGAGGGGTATTAAGTAGCATAATGGATCTGAACATATAATCTTCCACCAAATAAACCATATAGTAATCAACTACAAGATGTAATCAACACTACTAGTCACCCACAAACACCAATCTAAGGTTCCGGTACAAAGATTAAACACAAGATATGAACTAGGGTTTGAGAGGAGATGGGGATGTTGAAGATGTTGATGGAGATTGCCCTCCTCAAGATGGGAGAGTTGTTGGTGATGATGATGACGATGATTTCCCCCTCCGGGAGGGAAGTTATCCCGGCGGAATCGCTCCGCCAGAGGGAAAAAGTGCTCGTACCGAAGTTCTGCCTCAAGACGGTGAAGCTTTGTCTCGAAAGTCCTCTCCTTATTTTTTCTAGGTCAAAATGACTTATATACGAGAAGAGGGGCACCGGAGGTGGGCCGAGGAGAGCATAACCCACCAGGGCGCGCCCAGGTGGGTTGTGACCACCTGGTGGGGCCCCTCTGGTAGTTATTTGCTCCAATAATTCTTAAATATTCCATAAAAAATCTCCGTGAAGTTTCAGCTCATTTAGAGTTTTGCAAAATAGGTGGCCTGACGTAGCTTTTTCAGGTCCAGAATTCCAGATGCCGGTATTCTCCCTCTTTGTGTGAACCTTGCATATTATGAGAGAAAAGGCATTAGAATTACTCCATAAAGCATTATTATGCATAAAAAAATCATAAATAATAGTAGGGAAACATGATGCAAAATGGACGTATCAACTCCCCCAAGCTTAGACCTCGCTTGTCCTCAAGTGAAAACCAAAATCGAAAAAGATGTCCACATGCTTAGAGATAGAGGTGTCGATAAAACAAAATAAGGACATGGAAGCATAATGTAAATTATTATAACAGCAAAAAACTTTATTGCAAAACTTTTATGACATAAATTTTATCATAAACTTCTCATGAGCAAGTAACAATTCATCACAACGTCGAAGTATAAAGCATAAACTCTATTGAAAACCAACAAACTATGTTCTCAGTCAACTTTGCAACTACAATTCATCATCTTTTCAGGAAGGGTCACGTATCGGAGCCTTTCGGCAAGTCCACATACTCAACCATCATATAGTCTTCTATGATTTCTAACACTCACCGCATACACATGAGCAAAAAGTTTCAACCGGACACATAGAAAGATAGGGGCCTATAGTTTCAGCTCCCAACGTACTCACCTCAAGAGTGATGTCAACAATAATAACTCATGCCTAGCCATATCCAGCTAGATATATGTGCCTAGATCTTTCCTCACCACATGGTGCTTGCCAAAAGAGAAAAATAAAAAGGAATACAAGGATACTTTGACTCTTGCATAAAAGTAAATTCGTAAAAGTAAAAGATACACTACTGCGGGATGCTTCTAACACGACACTATGATGAGAGACCCTTCGACGAAACTGTGTGTGATGAAATAATCGCAAACGGTGGTGTAAAAACCATCAAAAAAGGTGCAAAATGTTTATGATGACGGATGCATCAAACACGGTTCAGAGTTTGGTTGCGTGTGCGATGCAGGGCATACGGTTCAGTTCAATGAACTGTTTGCGATGAGGAATAAGAATGGAAACGGGCAACCAGATGAAGGCATGTGCGATATATGGCATACAGTTCACTCGGATTAACTGTTTGTGATGAGGCAGAACAACAGAAACGGGCAGCTAGATAAAGGTGTGTGTGATTGAGGCATACGCTTCAGAAGGATTAACTGTTTGCAAGTAGGCAACAGAACAAAAATGGTCAGGCAGATCAAAGTGTCTGCGATTGATGGCATACACTTCACACGAATGAACTATTTGCGATTAGCCACAACAAATAGAAACAGTTAGACAGATCAACATGTGTGCGCTAGATGGGCACACATTCTAACTAAAATAAGCGTGTGTGATGGTAATAACGACCGTGCACGGTTCTTGGAACAAGATGTGTGCTAACATTGACTATTGCGGTGCACCCTATGGTGCAAACGCCACATACGTGGCCAAGAAAGCGTGCCCACGTTACGCCGTCCGGGAATAGTGCCGCACTTAGAAATTATAGAACCGTCAAAAAATTTGAGCCCGCGTCCCGTCACATTCCAAATTGCAAACCTGTTCACACCGATCAAAACCTAAACGATTTCCCACTTAGGAGCGTATTAGTACTCGGTTATAAATACTACAACTCCAAGATGACTACAGATTCCTCCTCAACTCCTCATCCACAAAAACAAACAAGTCATTCATCATCGTTCCCTTGCGTCTGCCATGGCCAGCGTGAGTTCTGGTTCGAGAGATTGCCACGAGGGAGAAGCGAGCCAGGAAGCGGAAGCACGAGAGATGCTTCGTCTCGCTATGAAAGCAGCCAACATGTCCCGCCGCGCGGCCGTAGAAGCACAGAGGTCCCATCGCACCGCCAAAGCAGCACGAAGGTCCCGCCGCACCGTCGATATGCAGCAGACTAGTGCGGCTGCACCACGGAAGCAGCAGAGATGTCTGGCCGCGCCACGGAAGCAGCAGAGATGTCCTCCCGCACCGCGGTGGCCTGGGAAAATGTGTTGCGGGCAGGCGAGGACTCCTACAGGCACATTCATGAGATCGTCCATAGCTAGATGGATCAGATCTCCGGCTGGGCGAGCTTGCAGGACGATATGAAATCCTTGTTTGAACAGGCTACCGGCGTCATCCGGCAACTAAGGGAGAGCAATGCGAAGCTCCAGGCCGAGCGCGACCTGCTGAGGACGAAGATTGTCAGAAGTGCGGAGCAGCGGGAGGAGACCACTGCCTTGTTGAATAGGACCAGCGTCATCATCGAGAAACTTATGGACGAGAATGTCGTGTTGCTCATGAAGCGCAAAAGGCTGGTGGAGGAATCTGTGGATGCTCTCAAGCAGCATATTGAGGACAGGAAAGAGCTCATCGCCGCTTGCCGCGGAGACTAGTTCTCGCGGCCTGCAGCAACTCATCAAGAAAGTAGAGATCAGCGAGCCAGATTGTTGTCTTCCTTCTTCTTTTGCCCTTGTGTATTTCGGGCGTTGCCGCATGTAGCTTTTTTTAATTATGTTCCTAAATATGTATGACAATTATTATCAACTATCATCGTCCTTATATTCATCATGGTTGCTATAAGTCGCAGTCGATGCTATATAGGTCCGTTGGATCTTACTTCAAGATCCATGCAGAACTTTCTTTTCAGATTTTCATTTCTCTCTTAAACACTACTATGAAAAAGGCTACTAGCAGCGCGGGTAAAATGGCTACTAGCAACGCGGCTACCCGCGCTACTAGTATCGCGCTACAGCTAATAGTTAGTAGTAGCACGGGTGAAAACACTACTATGAAAAAGGCTACTAGCAGCGCGGGTAAAATGGCTACTAGCAACGCGGCTACCCGCGCTACTAGTATCGCGCTACAGCTAATAGTTAGTAGTAGCACGGGTGAAACCCACGCTACTACTAACATTTTAGTAGTAGCGCGGGCGCAACCTGCGCTACTAGTAAACAAATAGTAGTAACGCCTCAGATTTTTTCCCATGCTACTACTAAAAAGTTAGTAGTAGCGTGGATGCAAACCCATGCTACTACTAACGAAGTAGTAGTAAGGCGTTTGGTGTTTTCCCACGCTACTACTAACTAATTAGGAATTAAAAAAAATTAAAATCCACCAATTACATTCTATACATACAATTCCAACTAAAACAAACACATATTTGCAATAAACCAGCAGCATTGCACATCATTACTAATCCAAGATTTATAATAAACCAGCAGCATTAGAGCACATCCTGTAAGAGCATACATATTGTCATGGCTTTTCATGCCTTCAATTAAAACACCTACACTTCTTGCAAAGTCACTTACTCCCAGCTAGTGCAAACACAGTTACAAGCAAACCAAAATGCATAAAAACACCAAACAGTGGCATCCTATCTCTCCATAAAAACACCAATCAGCGCTACCTCCAATCCTCGGCTCACCGGGTCGGCCTCCAGCATCTGCAGCTACGTGCTCTTCAGCTCGTAGTGCCTCCACGCCTTGGTCCAGCATCTCCTTGGCACCTTCCTGAGTGCCTGCAAAATTTATCAAAATTATGCATATTCAGATCATAGATATTCAGGAAATTGGGAGCGAATAGGAACATACATGACATACGCATTACTATTGGAGAAGACTTGGTAAACTACTTATACAAGAAATGGACAGGAAGAAGGAGAATGGCCAATATTCACATTCGTATAATTTTGACCTCAATAAAATTTGAGACATGTAACAACTCAGACTCAGTTTTTTGGTGAATACTCCCTTGAGAAATTAATCAAGATCATCACTCAATTTTGCTTTTCTGATTACCACTTCAAAATGGCAACGAAAACAAACAAACAAATGAATCATTGTTATGTTCTTGAGCTTGGTTAGCTTCGCCACGAGCACATAAAAAGTAGCAACTACAAAATAGTGTAACAACAACTACCAATCAAAATAATGAACTATCTAGCATGAGACAAGCAGTGTGATAATTATGAAAGCTACGAGATAACTAGGACGCAACAGAAAGTTTGCCACTTGATTCCGTCAGTGTAGATAACATCCCAGGCCTGCCTTCCCCTCCCTCCACAATGGCTAGTCCGAAGGAACATATAAGAACAAACAAATTTGTATGACGAAATGATGCAGTGGATTACTTAACTCCTCACTTGTCCAGTAGCACATATAAAAAATTAACTTCCTACTTACAGCAAATATTACACAATTACGCATTCATACTGTGAAGAGAAAGGTGGCTTCTTCCTTACCCAGGCATTTACGGAGAAATGTATAGTCTTTGCATCGAAACGTAAAGGGTTTGCAGCCCCTGCTTGTGGTGCTGCTGGTGGTGGGGCAGCTGATCTGGAACTAGAACCTACACGTGATATGTATGAACTCAGTTGTCAAACACAGTCTTTGAAACCGTTGGATCTTATATGGCTAGTAAAAGTGCAGTATAATTTTACCTGAATTGCGAGCCCTGACACTCTCACTGGATGCTGAAGGTGAAGACCTTATGTCTGGCCTGCTCGGCTGAGTGGAACCAGTGGTTGACATAGGCTCGACCACGAAATCACGATCCTATCAAGTCAAGAAAGCAAACCAAACAGATTTGCCATTTCCAGATTCAAGTGGATAGCTGTGTTTGCCATTTCCTAGACTCTGCGACAAATCCGACATGGAGTAAAAAATCGCAACCCCACAAAGAGGCAACAAGAAGGAAATGTATATATCTACCAAACAGCTGGTTTATTCAAGCGAACAAGCGTATCTGGAGCTGAGGCTCAAGATGCAGTAACCGGTCGACCGGGAGAACACCATAGGGTTCTATTGTAGCAACAAGCAACAGCAAACCTCCCCTTAGCTAATCAGCTACTACTAAGTAGTAGCAGTTGAAGACGCCAGCTACCATTTTCCTAGTGGTTGTAGCTGTCTTTTGGACATGTTAAACTTCAGTTTATGTTTTAGAATATGTCAAAATCAGTCTGACTACTAGAAAGACTCTAGTGCATATTATATAATCTTTTGTATATGATGGATGTTGTTCTGAAAGCCAAGTTCATTGCTTCATGTTGTTGTGGCGTATGGCAGAATTTTGTATAGTTCCTAAGATGCTCTTATGGAGCTGATATGTTGTATATGATTTTGCTGGCGTTGAGATTGTATAGTTCCTGTTTCATATCTTGGTTTCTCTTCTTTTTTTTAACAAGAGGGGATCGTACCGCCCTTCCATTTCCACTATCAAAACTCAGAAGTCATGATTGGTTTCTCACTCTATTTTTCATAGTTTATCACTTTATATCATAATTTAGGCACCTCTACAGCTATTTTTTGCAAAATCAAGCTTCAGTGCTATGGTTACTGAGAACATGTCGACATTTTGCAGGAATTAACAAAGAGGTCAAGTGAGCAGCTTACATCAGTTCCGAGGATGCCGGCAACCCCTGCCATGGCAAACCAGCAGTGCACGATCTCAGCCTCGACGTACCACTTCAGGTCCTTAGGCTGCTTCCCGAGCCCCAGGGGATCAAACCCATAGTCACCAGGCAGCCTACAATGACAAACACCAAGAAACCCATCAGCCTAACAAGCAAACATCGCCACCTGCAGAGAATGTCGTCAGAGATTACCAAATCGAACCGCCGTGCTCCAAGCTCGCTCACGGATTTCACCCCGAAACACGCACAAATCAAGCCCCCGCGCTCCAACCTGCAAGCTCGCTCACCGATTTCACCCGAGCCACGCACAAATCGAACCCCCGTACGTCCTCCAATCTCGCCCATGGATTTCACTCGAGCCACGCACGGATCGAACCCCCTTCAACATCAACCTGCAGGCATCATGGAAGAGCAGGACCTTAATTATGTTGAAAAAAAATTCATTATAATGACTCAGCATCAAACTAGACTAGGTAGTAGTGTCCGTCCGATAATGTCAGAGACAAAATCATCGTTGTTGTAACTGGTAAACTGATTACAACCGACCTCACTCACTCACTCACTCACTCACTGCTAGGTAATGGCAGTGAGGAGTATATGCTAATATCACAGACAAAACCATCGGTGTTGTTGCTAGTTACAGCCGAACTCACTCACTGCTAGTGCTAGTAGTACATTCTGACGGTGATAGATATTATGCCCCGCACCGCATATATATTTGAGAAGCTGACTAGAAGCAGCAGCACGGATCAATTCCGCCGAACCTGAGAGAGAGGGAGAGGGAGAGAGAGAGAGAGAGAGAGAGGCCGTCATCATACCTCGGGTGGGTGGGGGGCGT